>NC_056725.1:1891877459-1891924959 GCF_019279795.1 Protopterus annectens
TAGTGTCTGGGTGGAGCTTCCATGTTAATAATGCTTGCCAGGGATTTCATGAGTCACACAATATTAGGACTGGAGCATTCTGTCTGATGAATGACATAGCAGTTTGGAAGCATGTATAGGAATCATGCAGTCTTAGCCATGTTGGGAAGTAATAGATGGTTTGTGTCTATGGTCCCACAAAAGGACATTGGTAAGTATTGTACTCAGTAGGCCAAGAGGAGACAGGGATGGTGTGGAGTTATAGAACACATGGGTGCATGTTTGGTAGCATCTCCAGGGTAAAGCTGGAAGAGCATCAACTACAACCATGGGAATGCCTACACCTAGATGTAGAGGCAGCCATGATGACAGGTGATAGTGTTGCAGTCTCTGGTACAATGTATGCTATCTGAGCATGCCTGGCTTATAACTATGCTCAGCACATCCAGACCCCTGCTGACGCATGGTAGCCTTTTACCAGCATCTTCATGGATATATCAGTGGATGTCAATTTTGCCAACACTTTCCCTCAGCCCAGTTTCTATATGACATGTCATTCTGCATGTGGTGCAGGATGTCCTGCACTCCCTGCTGAAGTTGCATGTCCTCACATAGCTGAAGTAGCACACTCAACATCTCTAACATGACCTGTGTAAAGGCCCTGTCTGCCTGGATCACTGACCTATACATCCTCTGAATTATGCCACAGGTGACACCTAGATCAGGGAATTTTTGGGAGTCAAGGCAGTGATGGATTCATACACACCTCTCCTCTATGCTGAGTGCGCACACATTGGAGGCAGTGCAGGTCAGTAATGCCATCTCTGGTGGTCACTTGAGTGTGGTTGACATGGATAGGACTTCAACAGTCAACAAGCAAAAGAGGAGGAGCAGACTCCTTTCAATGGAGACAAGTGTAGGGGTCACTTATGGTTTTTAAGGAGTATGGCAAACAGAGACAGGTAGGTAATCAGTGGGAGTGTGGGGTTCTAGATTTCATAATCAGCCTGATGACACAGGGTCTCCTTACCTTCTTTGTCTACCTGTCTCTGCTCATCCTTTCCCTTTTCAGCTCATCTCAGAAAAGAAAGACAAGGTTTGTTTACTATAAATGTGAATATACAATTGCACAGCAGAAGAAAAGGCTTGTATTGACTGTCTAAAACTGTTCATTGTAGTAAGCATGGATAGCTCCAGAGACTTGAACTTTTCATTAGTCAAGCTACACAACAGCTGGCTGACTAATATCCATCAATGCATATGCTGAGTGCCAACACAGTTAGTGAAAATGAGAAGCAACAGCAACAAGTGGCCAGATGATTCACACTGTCATTGAATTTGGCAGCAGAAGAAACAAAGTAAACCAGAAGTATGAGGATCATACTCAGCATGTAAAAACAGTTGTTACAGCTGGCCAAGGACAAAACCAGCACTAGACAAGTACCTGTTCAGGTAATGCTGACATAGTGAAAATAGTACTGGCATATGTATGAGCACAGTGATAATTGATAGAAACGAGTAAAGCAGAGCAATGGTAGGGATCTTAGTAACTGAAAAATGTGAAAGGCAGTGCCACCCAGGAAGTTGAGTAAAAGATATGGGGTAAATGGCTCTTGGAAATGTTTGGGCTTACATTCCCAGCAGTTTCATCATGAACTATAACAAGTAATAGGCAGTAAGAAATGATGGTCACAACCTCACTCTACATAATCACAGGGTTGTTGATCTGCTTGGAAATAAAACACGGATGACTGCAGGCTGACAGCACAATAAGATTATATATCTGAACACCTACATTAGAAAGGAATGTATATCTGGACTCCTAGATCAGAAAGGAAAGCATACTAGTTTAGAAGATGATGAGCCAGGGGTAAAGGACAGTGCAGCACTGTTAGCACATTGGGCAAGATGAATCCCTGCAATTTTAGGGTTATGATGTAGGACAAATGAGTTTTAGGGTTCATATATGTCATGGATTTCACAGCAGAGAAGAGGTCAGAGCAGACTATTCCCATGTCATCATGCTTCTTTTTTATCAGGGGAAGCACAATAGATGAGAGCTGATTGATCCTAGCTGCAGTATGATCAGCGATTATTAAAAATGATTTCAATGGACAAACCAGTGCAGTGGAGAACATGACCATTACATTTAACTGATGACCATAGTGGACCAGTTGCAAACCCAAGCCCATTAGGAGGCCTGTTTGTAGATTCATATGTATATACTAGGTTAATGACCACCAGGGCCTTTATAAGCATAGCCACGCAATCAAACCCAGTTGCATCCCCTGGTAACATGTGGGTCTTAACTGGGGGGTATGTTTGTTAGGAGGGGTATGTTGTTTAGGAGGTTGCTAAAATGTTATGTGGGAGGGTATGTTAGTTGGTCTATAAGAGACATGGGAGCCAATCCCGAGAAGAATTTATGATTACTCATCTAATGTTAGTTACAAAATGTTTACTATCAGCCTCTGTCTATAAGAAACATGGGGTCCAACCCCGGGATGAATTTGCAGTTTCCCATCCAATGGTCAAGGTTACATCTGAATAGGGTTAGAGATGGACTCTGCTTCACAAGGATGGGGAATCTACTCCAGAGCGTATGGATCCTTTGAATCACATATTTGTCTTGCCAGCATGTTCTATTTATGTCACAAGCTGAGTTCAGATCCCTATATATAGTGTTTTTGGTGCTGCGTGTTTTATGGAAGTGAAAAAGCTTTATCAGCACTGGATCTAAGGATGCTTAGTCAAGCACAGATCACCTCTCAACAACCTGCAGGGGAACGAATATGGAGACAGGGTTCTAAGGCAATCTGTATAGGATAATGAGTCTTTCATTAATTAATTTAATTAATAATACCTTGGGTTCTCTTGATAAGGAACCTCTGTGAGCATTTCAGCTGTTGGATATACCTAGTCGTGTACATGCCGAAGGTGGGATTGTACTCAGTGATGGGTCTGATAAGGGATGAGTAGAGTGATAGTATAACTTCCTTGGACTTGGATGTCATACCCTTACTTATAAGCTGGGTGACATGGAATGATTTTCTTGCTACCATGGCTACATGCTGGTCAAAGGTAAGATTAATGTCTACACATATTCCTAGATCTCAAACTATAGGTCAACTCTTAGTGGTATCTTATAAATGCAGTAATTTGCCTGAGTAGATGTTTTCCCAAAAGGAACTATAATGCACTTCTTTGCATTGGCATCAGTCATTTGTCTATGTCAGACCCGCTTGCAGGATGTTAGTGTCATGCAAAAATTTATGATAACTCCCAATTTGCAGTCATCTGCGAACTTGGTGAGCCAGAGGCCCTTGACATTAGCCTTGACCTCAGAGAAATAGATGCCAAACAGGAGTGTTCCCAGCACAAACCCTGTGGTATTCCACTTGTGACCTGTCTCTTGGTGAAGGTGGTCTCACCAATCCTGACTTCTTGAGTCCTAATTGTGACCCAGATTGCAATCCAGTGAGTTGTATAGGGATTTATGACTAGTTCAGTGAGTTTGTCCACAAGACCTGAGTTGGGTATTGTTTCAAATGTCATAGCCAGGTCTAGGTAGATGATTAGCATCATGTTCCCTTTGTCCATCACATTGGTTACCTTCTCAAAGAAGCCTACCAGGTTAAGTACACATTACCTTCCTTTGACAAAACTAAAGTGGGATGGGTTCAGTGTCAATAGGTTGTCATTGTCTTTGTTGATCATTTCCATGATAATTCATTCAATGGCTTTGCTTATTAGACTCGTCAAACAAATGGGTCTGTAGTTTCTGGGGTGAGTTGATGGTCAACCCTTGTAAAGGGAGATAACCGTTGCTATCTCCCATTTGCCTAGTACGTAGCCTTTTTTGAGGTTGTAGTTGAAAAGTGACTCAAGTGGTCCTGATAAGTTATGTTTCAGGTTATTTAGAAGGTAATCAGTGATATTGTTGGGCTCTACTGAGGCTGTGTGTTTAGCCTTAGTGAGTGCCACTATGACCTGCTCCCTGATGACATTTGGGGGGAGCCTTATGCTGGTAGTTATTTCACAAGAGGTGTCGGGGGGAGTGGGGTTAAAGTGTGAACTGAGTTTGTTGGCCAGGAGATTCAGTATGTGCTATCAGTACAGCAAACTGTTGAGGTATCAGACACAGCTGCAGAAGGCCTTGTCGTTGTCTTTAGCCTGAGAAGCTATCTTGGCTTTGCTGATTTAAGTAACCTTCTTGGATTTAATTAGTCCTATTACTTTCCTGTTTAGTTGCATTACTGGGCACTTGTCATTATGAGAGTTGCTCTTTCTGACTTTGACCATGACTTTTATCCTTTTGTTATACACCTTGTTACAGGACAACAACAGGATTCTGTTATTAAATGCTCAACTTCTCTCTCCTTTTCCCCCCTATTTATTGTCCCTGCTATGAATAAACAACAACACAAAATATTTTAAATTGTCTGTTTCTCTCCACTAGAACAGTACCTTACTGTACTGTGGTGGTTACACTTTCAAAAAAAACATTTATCCCACCCTTGCTGCAGTCTCCAATTCATTGATGTCATCAAGGCCACTGAATACAGGTAGTTTTCTGGCCAGTTGCCTCTCCAAACTGACATCACCATAACTGTCCTAAAAACCCACCCATGCTGTGATGTCACAGCTCCCTGGTCCTTCCCCTACAGAAAGTAAAGGCTAGTCAAGTCTCCTGCTGTGAGCTGTCAATCACAGCAGGTAATGGCTCAAATTATCCTTAGCACTTTGACAGTTAGGGAAGTTAGGTGTGAAGGGAGATGGGCAATAAGTCAAAGTAGTACAATTCAGACTTCACAAAAAAATGCAGTTTAGCAATTCTAAAAAAAAGCAGCAGTAAAAAGCAGTTTGAAAGTCCGTTCTGTGGCATTTGCACTGTTTGTGTTTTAAGTAGTCATTGATTGGCATGAAATGTTACTTAAAACTGAATGAATGAAAGACATCAGTGTATGCACGTAAAATCAATGCAATGAGAGGAACTTTAGGAAGAAAGAGGCCTGCGTGATGTAACTGTTTACAGATGAACACTGCATTTTGGGATACCTAGAGAGAGACTAAACAATCAGAATTACTTGAAGATGCCAGACCCTATGTGGTCAGACTCAGAAATTATGTATAAATATAGTTTAAAACCTGTATATAGTCCCAGAGTGGTGTTAAAATGTAAGAAACACCAAACCATGATGAAATAAACATGTTTTTTGAGTCTGTGGGTGTGGTTCTCCTTTAAGACTAGGATTCCGCCAGCGTGATTTGTTTTGAGCTTACTTCTGGTACAGCAGTCTCTATGTAGCCATTTACATGTTTGCACAGTGTTTCTGTGAATAACTCAGCAGAGGCTGTTGTAAACTCTGGGATGGGTTCATAGGTTCATAGGTAGGTACTAGGCTATCGGCCCAAGGGCCTATATAAGTCTAGCCAGCAAGGTACCATAGCTTACGCCACCCAAGAAAGTTATTTTCCTGTGCCACTGTCCAGCAGAGACACAGAAGTGGTCCCCGGGGTGTATTTCCTATTTCCCATCCACTCATCAAGATTTTTCTTGAAGAGTGCTAATGAAGAACTTTGCTTGACATAGATGGGCAGCTTGTTTCAGAGTATAGGAAGTCTCTGGGACAGGAATCTATCACTCCAGCGTGTCCTGTTTATTGTGGTGACAAGGTTTAGGTCCCCAGAGCATGTAGCTTGGAGGGATTGGGATTTCTTTAGGTGTAGCATGTCCAACAGCTCTGGGTTTGACATAGCTTTATATGTTAGGCAGAGATCAACTCAGAGTAGGTGATATGCTATGGAGTAAAGCTAGAGTTTTTTGAGGTGATCAGTGTAGGGCATTTGTTTGAGGCCAGTAATCCTCTTTGTGAGGTACTTCTGTGGCCTTTCCAGCTTCTGCAGATGTCTTGTGAGGTACATTCCAAAAGGGGCATTGTACACTATAATGGGTCTAATGAGTGACAAGTAGAGTGGAACAATGACCTCTTTTTTCCTGGATGAGAACCCTTTTATGATGAGGTGTGCCACGTAGAAGGACTTCCTGACTACTGTGCTGATGTGACTATCAAAGGAGAGACTACTGTCCACCTGGGTCCCAAGGTCTCTTATCACACATTCGGTGTTAAGTAGATTGCTGCCTATGTGGTAGTTCATGGGTACAGAGTTTTTACCAAAGGGGATGATACTGCACTTTTTGGCATTGAGCTTGAGGCCATGGCTCTGACACCAGGCATCTGTCTCAGTGAGGCCCTTCTGTAGGATGTCCACATCATTTGGGGACTTGACTATGGCTCCTAGTTTGCAGTCATCTGTGAAGTTCGTCAGCTAGAGGCCTTCTGTATTAGCCTGTACTTCAGAAAAGTAGATACCAAACAGGAGAGGTCCCAGGATGGAACCCTGTGGCACTCCACTTGTCACTGCCTTGAGGTCAGATTTGGAGTCTGCAACTTTTACAGTGTGGGTTCTGTCAGTGAGCCAGTTGGCAACCCATCTTGTGATGTAGGGATTTATACCTAGTTTAGTGAGTTTATCTATAATTCCAGAATGGGGGATGGTGTCGAAAGCCTTGGCGAGGTCAAGATAGGCTGTGTGAACCACCTTACCCTCATCCACGGCTTTGTTGACTGCCTCAAAGAAGTCAATCAGGTTCAGGAGGCATGATCTGCCTTTCATAAACCTGAACTGGGTGGGATCCAGAGTTTGGAGATTACCAATGTCTTTGTTTATGAGTTCCATGATGATACGTTCCATGGCCTTGCAGACCAGGCTCGTCAGGCTAATAGGTCGATAGTTCCCGGGATCAGTGGTGGTTCCCCCTTTGTGGAGTGGGATAACTGTTGCTGTGCACCATTCAGTGGGCACAAAGCCTGATGCGAGGCTATTATTGAACATGGTGCTTAAGTGGGGCATTGAAGTTTGACAAACTATCATTTAATAGGATGTCGTTTACTTTACAATAGTTTTTAACTGTAACAGGTTTTGCTGGGTTTTCCAAGTTGATTTTTATTTTGAATGAGACAGCTTTGTGATCTGACTTCACTAGTAAGGACATGACACTGTGTGTGTGTGTGTGTGTGTGTGTGTGTGTGTGTGTGTGTGTGTGTGTGTGTGTGTGTGTGTGTGTGTGTGTGTGTGTGTGTGTGTGTGTGTGTGTGTGTCTTAGGGTTGCCACCTTTTGTTGTGGCTAAAACTGGATTAAGGCCACACCCCTCACATCACCCCTAACCTCTCCCACCCACGTTCCACCCATTTTGTGACATCACTATGACATCAACGGATGAGAACTCCCTCTTTTTTCCATTCCTGATGCCTGCTTTCAGCTGATTTGCTATGCTTTTCTGTTAAAAAGCATAGTAAATCAGCCAATTTAACACACTCCGATAGTCTGTTTCCTTTTTTGAAACAGAATACTGAAGTTTGTACAGTGTTTTCTGGACTACCGGAAAATCAATTTCATTTCTGGATAGCCATGGATAGGTGGCAACCCTAATGTGTATGTATGTGTGTGTGTGTGTGTGTGTGTGTGTGTGTGTGTGTGTGTGTGTGTGTGTGTGTGTGTGTGTGTGTGTGTGTGTGTGTGTGTGTGTGTGTGTGTGTGTGTGTGTGTGTGTGTGTGTGTGTGTGTCTGTGTGTGTGTGGTGTTGGGGGGAGGGTACAGCTCTCTCCCATATTGGTGAGAACAAGGTCTAGTAAGTTTGAACCTCTAGTTGAAGTGTGTACTGATCAAGGGCATTTGTGTTAATAAAGTCCAGGAAATGCTGTGCCTGCAATTTGGTGGTAGTGTACAATTCCCAGTCTATAGAAGAGTAAAGTCTCCCATGAATAGAGTCTTTGGTTGGATTGACAGTGCCTCCAATAGGTCTAGGTAAGAGTTGTGGGATTCTTGAGACATAGATGGAGACCCATAGCTTGCTATGATATGGTAAGAGACTCTGTTTAAGGTGATTTGCACATGGATAAACTCCAGGGTATCATCCTGTTTATTCGTTCTTGAGGTATACTTGATGATGCTCTAAATGTGTAGAAGGCACTGTAGCCTTGCACTGCTGGAGTACTTTCTGTGGCTTTAATCCATGTCTTGTTAACAGCACAGATGGCTTATACTCTTCAGAGGGAGGAGACCTTGTTTAGGCTCCTAGTACTGAAAAGTAACACCTTTAGGTTTCCTTTGGTTGTATTAGCTGTATAGGTAGGTTTGTCAAATTGTCATTGTCTAAACAGGCTCTAAGGGGATAGGGGATGGATAAAATTTTTGCCAAAATTTAGAAGCCCAGGTGGATAATTGCAGGCCAACTTTGGCAAAGCAACATGGTGAGTTGACCATGTCCTCCCAGGATAACAGATATTGAACCCCTCTGGACTGACATCAAAAGCTAAGCCAACTGTTAAAGTCTATCATTTTTTGTTCATAGTGTGGCAGGTGAAGGTAGAATTCTGCCCAGTGCATGGCACATACTAGTCTGAGATGCATATTCAGAGAGGTCCAGAATGTCACTCTTCATATAATCCAGAGAGACATGTCTCAGGTCATTTATGCCCACATGGACTATGATAGAATCATACTGGTACCAGTGGTGAAATGACTTGAGTTCTTGTGTAACTTGGTGTTTCCTGGCTCCAGATATGCAACTGGCCATAATCTTCTCCTTGTTCAGTCTTGTAAGTGGGGCATCTGTGTGTCATACAATGTAGTCCCCTATGAAAGGCGTCTTGGATAAATTGTTTGATTGCCTTATGCGCTATGTTTTTGGAGGTCTCTTGTAGGCTTATATGCAATGTTTAGTGTTGATTTTGGTGTATGCTTTAGAGATTGCTTAGAAGAGGTATTGCTGTTTACAAGCTTAGTAGATCTTTGATGTTTAAGGAAATTGCTTTTTAGTGCCTCGGTATAAGATTGTCTATGTGTGTGGACATTATGTGTGGTAGACATAGTGTGTGTGATCTTGACCACCTTTTTTGCATGCAAGATTTTTGCCTCCAAGCAAATTGTGTGTACATCTCTAGCATACTGTGTTGGTTTCCTTAACGATTAAAAGGTTTTCAGTGAACATGAAACAATTGCTACATTGTCTCAGGATGACTATATCTATCAAGCTGTCTACGGAGACATTTGGAAATTAGATACCCATGTTATTAGGGACTGTAGTAGGGTGGGCTATAAGAGACTGAGGACTGGGATTTACAGATTTCTTCTAGAGTGGTCTGTAGAGTTAGGGACTATAGTTGAACAGTGCTAGGATATGGTATTATACAGTGCTATGATATAGTATTAGTGCTATCTGATGTGCAAGCTAGCTGCTCTGAGCTTGTCTTTATGCAACTCATCACTAAATTGCAGGTTAAAGTCCTAATGCTACTTTTATAGTTAGCTTCTGTGTTTTCCAACTCAGATAGACCAATCACCATCTACTGCCAGTAGATACCCCAGTCTACTTAATGTAAAAGCACAAATAATTGCTTGAGAGTATATGTTACTACAAAACAACTTTAACAAACTAGCTAGACAAGGCAATTTCAAGTCAATCAGACCAATAGCAAGACAGTTTGAACAAATGCAGCAATTTTGTTCTTAAATACAGATAAATGAACAAATAAAACAAGAAATCAGTAGTCAATCAAAAAATAGCTTTTAGAAGTGCAATTTTTATGTACAAGTTCTTAGTTCCTGCCTGGATCACATGTGATGCAAGGAAATCAGTTTAGAGGCTCAGGAGAGGACACTAAGTGTTGCTGAGCTCTGTAGAAATCAGCCAAGAGCTTCTCATACATGACAAATTTATACAGGCTCTTAAAACAAGGGAAACTGCAGAATCCCTTTAGCAGGGCCAAAATTGCAGGACTATAGCAATTAAGTTACCAACAAAAATACAAAGTAGCAACTTACATATTAACACTGCCAGTAAATTTTCTCCAAAGCACAGTTCTCAGCAACCAGCAAACACTACAATATTGAAAAAGATTTAAAGTGAAAAATCAGCAGATAAAACAATTAAATGAAGTGCAAATCAGTAAAATACATCTTTTATCTACTAGGGATGACACATGATTTTTTCAGGACCCTCTCAGAGTGTGGCAAGAATTCTAAGCAGATGGGAACTTTGTGAAAATAACAATTTGTAGTAAATGAGCTTAGCTAAAGAGCAATACTTATTTGCTGAGTCATCTCTCAGTATGACAGCTCTATGTAAAACAATGGGTGGGAAAAGTGCTTAATCAGCTTAGACAACTGGTAATAGCAATCAAAGGGGGATGGAGGGACTTGATAGTTAGATTACCATAAGGGGTGAAAGCCAGAGACACTGTTTTTTTACAACAACAACAGCAAAAGGGTGGAAGGGTTGGGAAAATTCAAACTGATATAAGAAGCCAGACAAATCAGATGCAATATTGTTCAGTGTTTAACACCAGAGAGTGCAGCTTTCCTAATGATTTTCCCATTTTTGCATAATGTGTGTGTGTGTGTGGGGGGGGGTGTCTAGTGTTCAAGTGCTTCAGAAAAGATAGGGAGACAGTCCCACAGTAATAGATTTGGGGAGTAAGACGATGAAAGAAGGCTAGTAATTTTCAGCAATATGACATGGGATTAAGGTAGAAAGATCTTTCAAAGATAGGGGTGGGGGTTTGCAAGTGACTTGGAGATGATGAAAATATCTTCCAGATGGCAGTAACTGCCAGAACTGCTGAAACGTTATGCAAGAAAAGGGGTCACTCAGTTTTTCATGCAGTGTTGCTTGATAGAGTTCTACCATACAGCTCAATGCACCCACTACAGGCAACACAAGCAAGAACATGGAGTTAGTTTTAGGCATGGAAGTCATAGATTAAAAAGTGTTGAATGAGGAATTGATGGTGGGTAGGGTTGCATACCCCCTTTTGTGAGCCATTATTTGATCAATGCAAAATATCACCCATAGATCTAGTACAGCTGAAAATGGCCAGGAAGCGCAATGTCATTCATGGGTTATCCTACTCAAAATGGGCATCAGTAAATGATAATATAAGCAATACAGCTTCAAGGGTACAATACTCACCACTAAATTATGCAGTTGGGGATAATTCAGGCAGCTTAGAAACCCTTGCTAGCTAAATGAAACAGTGAGGCAGATTTCTGCTTGTTAAATACTCATTAAAGTTTGGCAGCTGCTGAATCTAAAGCAGGTGTATTTTTTTATGATAAAGTCAAAGCCGCGGGATATGTGTTAGTACATGCAACTTTTTTCACTGGACTTGGAAGTTTGGATGACTTCCTGTTGATAGGAGAAGATAAAGGTGTCAGTCATGAGCTTACCAAGGCCTTGCAAAATCCAGGGGAGTGACACTGGCAATGGACAAGTTGGAGGGACCAGCCAAAACATTAACCTTCCAGTGGTTGGAGATACATATAATACTGCAGGATTTCAGGCTTCCCAGCAGCGAATTTGGGACCCTGTCCAAGAATATAAGCATGACAGTCATGAAGGAAAAGCCTGGATGCAGAAATTCATCTCATTACTAGAGATGCTGAATTTTTCTTACAGGGCAGTAGCAGTAGGCTGGAAGTTTGTTGGAACACCAGCCTACTAGTTAAAAGGGCAGTGTCAGAAGTATCACAGGCTATCTTGAGGCAGGTGAGGTGTTATTTAGACATACAGCATTATTTTTACATTATCTTAACTTGGTGACTTTTGGGGAGTAGACATGAGTAAGGAAAAGTGATACAGAACTTTACACAGATGCAGCAGGATTGACAGATACTGTAGGGTACCTGAGAGTCAAGTGGTTTGTTTGGTCCTGGTAAGCACAGTAGGAGGAAACAGACATACAGTTGGACATCACATATTTTAGAGCTGTTGCCAATTTGTGTAGCAGGTAAAGTCTGTGGGAAAAAGACTGCTAAGAGGACAATAGTATTTTGTTCTATCAAGTAGTGGTGGTGGTGGTAGTATTCAATAGGAGATTGGGGGTGGGGTTGAGGGTTGACATAAGAGTGTTTACCTCACAGACACAAGGTACATGGTTTAATTCTCATCTTTGAAAGGGAAAAATGTCTAGGCTTAAAATGGCCTGCAAGGTCAGCTAGCCTAGTACTTACCTATAAACCTATGAGAATTTCAAACTGAGAGTGTAAGGGGTCCTTAGGGGGGTGATGCGAATAAACAAGACCATTTCTGAAAGACATTTACTGAAGAAGACTAATTTAATTACTGATATTTTTCTCATTTATAACCATACCTACTTCACTTCTTGTCTTCAGAATGCAAATCAGCAACAGACAATAGTAGTCAACAAAATCTGCTGAGGTAAGGGAGGTTAATGAGTGCAAGCCAGGATGCTGATAAAGGATTAATTGGCTCCATGCACTTTGAAATTGTACAACAGAGAGACTGTATGGCAACTGGTCATTTTTAAGTACACTGTCTATGAAACAGCAGCAATTATCAATGGGTCTGGCATTATGGCATCTGGCACTTAATTGGCAGGAAAGGGAAAGAAGTTGGTACTGTGCAAGTATACTTAGCAGCCCTAAGTTTTGCATTTTAGGTGCTTAGTATAGCAGATTATATCAACCACTGGGCAGCAAGAAGAATATCCAAGGGATGGGAAAAGCTACAAACACAATAAGTAGATCAGGAGAAACATCTGCAGCAGGATCTGCTACCAATACTACTCGAAAGCTTTAAAGAAATTAGCACAGGCTGCCACCAAACTTATGTCACACTAGCCTTGTCAGCTGTTCTTTTATATCATGGTCCATTAAGAATAGGAAAGATAATATCAGGACATCTAAATGCTATTGTTATAAAACCATTATGATGACAGATGTTGATGACAGAGACAAAGCATGGATTAACTGCCAAAAGAATAAAAATACCAAAAACTGACAAGTATTCAGACAGCTACAAAAACAAGTAAAAAAAAAGTTAATAGAGATAAAATGTCTTATTATACTCACCTACAAGATAGTCATAAAACAACCCTAAAAAATTCTGGTCTTCCCTATCCTCTCTCATCAACCCAGGTACAAAAAAGAATCCCAGCCCATAACCAGACATCAAACAGCTACCTATTTCAATACATACGTCATAGAACACATAGCCAACTTAACCTGAAACAACTAACACACCCCCTTCCACGCAGCTAACTTTCCCTTCCCTGCCTTAGACAAAAGCACACACCTAACTGCAGTTTCTGTGATACACTCATTGACAACTCCACCCAATTTACCTTTCAACCAGTTTCTAAATCTCTCATAAGAAAGCTTTTATATAAAAACGAAAACCTTCTTCCTCCTCAGCTGACAGGCTTCCCCTGGAATACCAACATCTAGCTACAGATGCAGTAGCATACCCAATTAGCATTCTTTTTAATAGATCAATTACAGTACCCTGTGTCTTTAACTTCTGGAAAGTGACACATATCATCCCCTTACATAAAGGAGGTAATTCCACTGACACTACAAATTTCTGTCCCATAGCCATCCTGTCTTCCATCTCTAAAATCCTTGAATGATGTATACATCAACAATTTCTTCACTATCTCTTACAGAATAAGTTAATCACCTGCATGCAAAATGCATTTCGGCCAGAACAAAGTACCTCCACTGCATTACTATTATTTACAGACACTATCAATAACGCTTAAAACTCTAATAAACGTGTATCGTCAGTATTTCTAGATCTATCAAAATAAGCCTTTGACATGGTCTTGCACACTAAAGGCCAAAATCAACTTTCCACCATGAGTCTATCATCTCCATCTATTCAATGGCTTTCTAGCTACCTTGTCAATAGGTAACAAGCTGTAAAATGGTAAAGGTCCATCTGTGCATACCTTCCCACTTCCACAGGAGTCCGACAAGGATCCATCTTTAGCCCTCTACTATTCAATATTTTTATCAATAACCTACATTCATATTCTTGTGAAGGAACCCTGATTCAATATGCAGATGACTCCACCATCATATATTCTTCAAACACCTTAACTCACCTCCAGGAAATCACTCAGCAAGCTGTTGTTTCCTTTAGAACCTGGCTTTGAAATGCCCAACTCTTACTCAACTCAAAAAAAGAAAAAAAAACAAAGTCCTCCTTTTCACCACCAAAACTCACCCCCTAACAAAGCATATTTCAAAATCTGGAATTGAATTAGATGACCATACTAAGCTATTAGGAGTTATAATAGATGATAATTTTAAATTTGACCTCCACATTCAAAGCAATATCAAGTAAACCCATCAAAAACTAGGCATCCTGTACAGAAACAAACATTTTCTGATCACACTCACAAAGATTACTCTAGCCAAAATCTACCTTTTGCCCTCCCTACTCTATGGAGCCCCAGTTTTAACCAATTTACAATTACTCATAAAAAACAAACCTGAAAGCTGCTGCAACAAAATTGTCAAGTTTGCTACTAATTCAACCTCCTTTTCCCATCACTGTAAATCTCTGCATACCCTTAGCTGTCTGGAACTCCCCATCCACCTCTCCTAGCTTATAACAATAGATAAAATCATGCATAAACCATTAGCCTTCATACCTCTTATCCCTTTAATCAGCATATATTTCCCTAAAACAACTCTCAGACCAGAAGACAATCAACTTTTCGCCATAAACAAAAAAAAAAAAAATGCTGTCCAGGACCAAGAAGGAGCAGGTGCTAAGTTGAAAGCAATCTCTCCTTTGTCTGAACAAGCAAATAAGGTCACTTATAAAATCCTCTAAAGCTAATGTCAAGTCCAGACTGGACACATCCACTAAGAACAATCACAAGGCCTTCTTCACATACATCCACAAACTCAAAGGTAACACCCAAATATGCTCTGAGCTGGTGGTCAATAACACCACATACACAAACACCACAGATATACCAACCTGCTAGCAGACAGGTTCAGTGAAAGCTTCACCCCCCCCATCTCTCCCATCAGTAAACCAGCACATCCCCAGTACTTGCCCCCCCCCTCCACTCATCACCAGGGAGCAGGTCTTCAATGCCCCCTCAAAGGCAAAAAATACAGTCTCCATGGGACCTGAAAACATCCCTGACTGTTTCGTACATGAACTCAGGCATGAGCTCTTAGCTCCATTAGGCACCCTATTCAACCAAAGCCTGAGCACCAGCTTCATCCCAGCTGAATGGAGGATGGCCACTCTAATCACTCTACACAAAGGTGGATCCTCCACTGACCCAGGCAAGTATAGGCTCATCAGCCTGACTAGGATGATCTGCAAGGCCATGGAACGCATAATCATGGACCTTATACATTTGCAATCTCCAAAAGCTTGACCCCAGACAGTTTGGTTTTGTTACAGGGAAATCATGCCTGTTAAACTTGATCAACTTCTTCAAAACAATCACCAAAGCAATGGATGAGGCGAAGACCTACCTTGACCTAGCCAAAGCCTTCAACACTATTTCTCACTCTGGCATAACAGAAAAACTCTCCCAGCTATGCATCAACCCATATGTTACCAGATGAGTAGCTAACTGGTTCACTGATAGAACCCACTCAGTCAAAATTGTATTTATTTATTTTACATTTGTTTACCAGGAAAGTCCGACTGGACACAAGTCCTTTTTCAGCAGAGGCCCGGGGAGATAAGCTCCAGTAAACAGTATAAATATGTAAACAAGATAAATATACAACAATACCTCAATTAGCATATCAGTTCAACAACAGGACAACATTGTGCAATACAGCATCTAGTGGAAATAATAACAGAAGAACAATACTTACATTTGGTAAGGAAAAAGGCAAGTAACAATAGAAGAAGGGAAGAGAAGGAGGTGTATGGTAAAGTATCAACAACTAAGACAGATGTAATTAGATATAAAGAGCTAAGAATTATCCAGGATGATAACAAGAAAGGCAGTTTCCATAAAGTGAGATTTTAGGAGCCTTTTAAATTGTGCCAAAGAGCAGTCAGAGGAAATATTGGATGCAAGTTTGTTCCACAATTTAGCAATAACACTGGAGAAGATAAAGTCACCAGCTGAGTTGTTAGCTTTGGTGGTTTTTAACAACACTTTGTTACTAGAGCATAGGGGTCTGATAGTGGTATATGGCTGTGTTGTATTATATTGTTGAGAGCAGGAATTTTATCTGACTGGTATAGGAGCTTATGGGCAAGAATAAGCTGTTTGTAATGTAGCAACTGAGGAAATTCAAGCCAGTTAAGTTGTTTAAGTGCAGTGCAGTGATGTGACCCATGTGAGGCATTAGTAGCAAATTTGGCAATTTTATTGTAGCAAGATTCAAGTTTGGTAAGGTCATTTTTACGGAGGTTGGTTAGTATTGGGGAGGCATATAAGAGAGGTGACAGGAGGTGTGTTCAAGCGATAGTAGCTTTTGGGGAATTAGATAGGAACTGCTTGTTTCTGTTTAGAAGACCTATTTTCTTGTGAAATTGTTTAATAGTTTGAAAAATATGGATGTCAAATTTCATATTATTGTCAATTTCGATGCCTAACAGTTTTGTATGTGTTACTGGGTCAATAATGATTTTATTTTTGGACTCCAAGTTGAAAGTGAAATGAGATGAGGGAGTTCTAGAAGGGTAAAAGAGAAGTAGTTTTGTTTTATTGGGGTTTAGAAAGAGGTGTGAGTTGGTAAGCCATATTTCTACAGATAGGAATGAATCTTGAGTTATGGTGTAGTTTTCTTTTAGGGAGGAAGCTTCACATACAAGGGTAGAATCACATGAATATTGTATAACAGAGGCATGAGGAGTGGAGGTGTGAAGTTGATTGGTGAAGAGGGAAAAAGAGTAGAGGTCCAAGGACAGAGCCTTGAGGGACCGCTAAGGTAACTGGTAAGAGAGTAGAGAAGTGGTGTTGCCAAAGTACTGCCTGCTGACGTCCAGATAGATAGCTTTGAAACCAACTGATAGAGCACCTAGAAAGATTTAGAGAGGATAGGACTTCAATCAGTTTGTTATAACTTACCATATCAAAGGCTTTAGACAAATTTTCCTTGGTTTCTAAAGTCATAAACTCTGTTAGTAAAGGAGAGTAGGGGTGTAGTGGTATTGTGATAGAGACAAAAACCACGTTATGTGTAAGACAGTAATTTGTGGGTGTGAAGGTAATTCGTGAGTTGAGTATGAATGCCTCTCTTTAGGATTTTAGATAAGGGAGATAGAATGGCAATTAGATGATAGTAAGTTCAGTGGAATTGCCTCCTTTATGTATAGGAATAATGTGGAAGATCTTCCAGATAACATGTACTTTGCTCTCAGATATGGATCTATTAATCAGTATTGCTACAAGATAAGCTATTCCTTCAGCAGCAATCAGTAGATATTTTGCAGGTAGATTATCTGCAGCTTGGGTAGTAGGTTTAAGTTTACGCAGTAATTTTTTTATGGTATTTACAGACACTGTAATGTAAATTGATTGGGGGTATTTTGGGGAGCTGTTGTTGAGCTTAGGAGAAACAGAGGCAAGGTTACTGGAGCTGTTATAGGAATTGGCAAGAGCTAAGACAGTTTCTGTAAAGTAATTATTAAACTGATTTGCTGTGTTACGAGTCGCTGTTTGAGTTTGGAGTTGGGGTTGTTGTTTTACCTGGTGTTAATATATTTCTGACTGCAGCCCAAAACTTTTGGAGATAGTTGGGATTTTATTTATGGTAGTAGTTAATTTTGTCTAGTTTTAAAAGTTTTTTGGCTTTGTTTCGAAGTTCTAGAAATGTTTGTTTTGTGGTTTAGGTTTTAAATTTATGATATTGTTTCCAGGCCTTGTCTCTAGATTTAAGAATGGATCTACACTCTTTACTCAGCCAGGGAGCAGAATTTGCCTTAACTCTGATGTTACTGGGGGGAGCATAGCAGTTTAAAATATCTAAAAAAGTAGTGGTAAAGGAGTTAGCATCTTCTAGAGAAAACTGTTTAAGTGAGTCCCAATTACAACATTTTAGGGCAGCAATGAATCTATGTTGGTTGAAATCTTTTGTGTTTCTAACAGTGCGGTATGTGATCTGGTTATTGTGGAATGTACGGGTATGTATAAGGAAAGTAGGTATGTGGTCACTCAGACCATCAGGAAGACAACCTGCCATAGATTATAGGGATGGATTGTTAACCAGAACCCAGTCTAGGATAGATTGGCATTTGGTAGATTTGTCAGTTCTAGTAGTGGATGTAATAAGCTGGGTGAACCCATGTAGGTCAATATGAGATGTTGGGTTCTGAGAGGAGCAATCTATCCAATCAATATTGAAGTCACCCATCAGGACTGTTTCCTGTGGGAGGGATGTAGAGGACCATTGCAGTATGTTTCCAATCTGGGGATATTCTTCCCTGGAGGTATATAACCAGCAATAATGTTGATATTTTTTTGGGTTGATTTTTAATTTGGTAAAGATTAGTTCTGAATTTCCAAAGTCAAGGATGGCTAGATCCATGCAGTCTAGTGTTAAGTGATCTTTAAAAACAATAGCTACTCCCCCTCTCTTTTTAGTTATCCTGTCCTTATGTAGTATATTATAACCAGTAGGTATATTTTTGTTGTTGTTGTTATTGGTGGGTTTTAGCCAAGTCTCTGTTAGTATCAGAATGTTTGGAGAACATAGAGAGAGTAAAGCATGTAGATCATGAACTTTATTAATAGTACTTCTTACATTCATATTAAGGAGAAGAAGTGAAGATTTGTGTTTAATATGAAGTTGGGAACAGCTGGCTGTGAAAGGGCAATTAACGGTGCTATGTAGTGGGATGGGGCCAGGATTAGGGTGAATGTCACTAGACTGACATAGTTGGTTTAAGAGGTGTAATAGTAGTTTGGTAGATTTGTATTGTAAGTTGACATTTTTTAGCTAGGTTAGAGAAGTGTTAGGTGGTTGTTGTAATTTATTTGCAGAATGTCTAGGTAGTTGGTACAGAACAGACATGGAGCAATGGTAAAGTGTGATGGATTGTCTGCGTGGAGTACTGAGGAGGTATGCCAGGGAGGGATATTCGCTGATAGGTGTAGGCAATTATAAAAGATGAGGTAAAATAAACTTAAAAGAAGAGAAGTGATGGTGATGTGTTGGACTGATAATTTAGACAGTTTCATATACAGTTGAAGAATATTGTTTAAAAATCTAGATAATTGGGATAGTAGAAGAAGTAACAAAGAAGTAAAAGAACATACAGAGTGCATAGATAATACAATGAGTTAAGGTAGTGGGTAGCAAACTTGTACTAGTACAGAGGAGGTATTACAAATAAGTAAATAATTGTCACACCTTATTGAAAAAAAACTTGGATTGATTATCATATTATCTATGAGGTTAGCGGGTGGTTCTTTAGGGGTGGAGTCAGTTAATAGTTAGACCTAGAAGACAGTTCTGAGTAATTAACTACTGGGTTGTAATTGGTGGTTATACAGGGGTGGGATTAAGGCAATGGATATTATTGCGTAATGACAATGACTGCTATTTGCTAAGGTGATGTGGCTAAGGTGGTGTGGGTGGGGTAAGTGAAGTATAAATGCAACTTGATGTGGGGGTGGGTGGGAATGGAGACAGGATAGGGGAATGGAGAGAGCCCGAGCAAAGTAAGGGCAAATGGAGTGGGTTGAACCAGGGGACACAACAGGTGATACTATCAGAAAAAAACAATCAGGAAACCATAAGAGTCAAAACCAAAGCTAGTATGGAGAAAGAAGAACAGGACAGTACAGTTGGATGAAAGTAAATAAAGTCTAAACTACCATGATACAGTAAAATGAAAGGGGAAGGGAAGCCTGTAAGACAGAAAGCATTAAATATGAAAGACTGCAGGGGAGAGGGAGAAAGATGTGAAAATGAGCAGGGGATAAACTGAAAGGGGTGGGGAGAAATGTTTGGTGATTCACTAGGAGCTGTAGGCTACACAAAATAATTTAGATATAGGGTATTATAAACATACAGCAGTATATACAGCAAAATAAGGAAAGCCACCTCTAGTAGTAGACCTGTAATGAGTGGTGTACCCCAAGGATTGGTCTTGGGGGGTCTACTGTTTGGAATATACTTTTCTGAGGTGCAAGCCAAAACCAGTGGTTTGTGGCTGGCCAAATTTGCAGATGATAGCAAGCTGGGTGCTGTCTTAAATTCCCCTAATGATATGAACATCCTCCAAGAGGGACTTACCCAAACTAAGCACTGATGCCAGAAGCATGGCCTCAAACTGAATGCCAACAAATGCATCATCTCCTTTGGGGAAACTGGCATCCCCACTAATTATCACATTAATAACAATAAATAACAATGTACTAAGCGTGCAATCAATGGTGAGGGACTTGGGCACCCAGTTTGACAGCAACCTGACTTTTGACCATGTTGCCTCCGTTGTATGGAAGGCTTTCTACATGGCCCATTTCATAAATAAGGGTATTTTATCCAGGAACAAGGAGGTCAAAACATCCTTGTACTCCTCCCTCATCAGACCCATTAATGAGTACAATTTTCCCTTGAGTATGTACCTTGCCAAGCACATGCAGCAGCTGGAGAGATCACAGAGGTTCCTGACCAGGAAAATCAAGGGTCTCATACACCTATAGATAGGCTAAAAGTCATGTCACTCTACTCAGTCTCATATAGACTGCTCAGAGGTGACCTGTGTCTGGCATACAAGACCATCTCAGACCCAGCCTTGATGGAGTTGCTGCATATCCATGAGTCAAACTCCACTCACGAAACTGACACACAAGGCCTCAACCTGGTCTGTAACATCAACAGAACTTCTTGTTGGGATAGATTTGTGTCCCAAAGACTCCCCATCTGTGGAACAGACTCCCTCTCCATGTCAAGCAGATTACCTCTCTGGCCCTCTTTAAGAGGACGCTGGATGACTGGATGGGAAACAGAAAATACACTCCTGGGATCCCACCCATGTCCCTGCTGGACAGGGGAAACAGGTGCTGCTTTTGTGGGAACATGGGTGAAATTCTTGGCTAGGTTTATAAGAGCCTCCGGGTCAATAGCCTAGTATTATCCTATGAGCCTATAAACCTATAAAAAAAACAAATAAATCCCTTGGACAAAGACTATACTCATACTCAGTAGCAAAAAACTGAAACGACCTATCTCTGACCATCAGAATTGTATCTAAACTCCCTACTTTAAATTATCTCTAAAGGAACACTTTACAAAATCATAGACCTGCTCCTGTGCCAATCCTGGCTGAACTTACTCACTACACTTCATTCATCCCCCTTCAGCCTAAGTCACACATCACAACACTCTCCAACCTCCCACTCCACTTGGGAAAAAAACCCACTGTAGTGTGATCTTGGAGTTGGTATATTTAATTTATGGAGGTGTGGGAGCAGAGTCCCCTACATGGGAGGTGAAACATAGTACAAAGTGTGTTTACAACTTTGCTGTTGTTTTAGGTGGATGGGATGTTATTTACATGTGATTATTAGGTTTTGAAGTTGTGATGCAAAGTTTCAATGTTATGAAATTCGGTGTTATGAGTTTTAGACATTATGGGTTTTAGATGTTATGGTCTCAATGTTCTGAGCTTTGATGTTATGAACTTTAGATGTTTTGAAGGGGATCCATAGATATATATTCCCTTCCCAAGCTTGAAGTTTCAAAACTTCGAACTACAAATGGCCGAGGCCATAAGACTGAAGTTTTGAAACTTCAAACCTTTTAAATGGAGATTGCCGTACAGCGTGGAATGGCAAATTTACATTTTTTCTCACTGTAGTGCGATCTCAGAGATGGCATATTTATTTGGCAGGGGGTGGGGTGTGCAGGGGGTCTTGCCCCCCTGCAAAAACATAAAAAAAGTTTTGATTTTTTTTATTACAATTTTGAAGTTTCAAAACTTCTATCTTATGGTCTCAACAATTTCCAGTTTGAAGTTTTGAAACTTCAAGCTTGTGAGGTAGAGCCATACAGATATATATACATGTATGTATGTATGTATATATATATGTATATATATATATATATATATATATATATATATATATATATATCTACACACACACACACACACACACACACACACACACACACACACACACACACACACACACACACACACACACACACACACACACACAGATATATATTTATATGTCTATACAGGCAGCCCACACTGACACTAGAAAACTGACCTCTGGCACTGTGCTATTTCTTTTTATACAATTTCTCCATCTGGTGACCTGTTCAGATATTGCAGCTTTAAAAAAAAAAAAAAAAAAAAATGAAAAGAAAGCAGTGAGCTTCTGTGTTGTTGTGTCTTTCGGTTTTTCGGGTTAGGGGTCACCACAGCGGAACTCCGGTCTGCTCTACCTGATGTAGCCATTGTAAGAAAAGAACAGTTATAATACCATCAAAACAAATAATGGTACGTTGATCTTCAAAGAGAATGTGAACAGTTGCAGAAACTTGCCCAAACTGATGCTATCTGAATGTTGTGAAACCCTAGTGGTAATAACCTTCTTTATAAAAGACAACACCCCTTGATATTCTTTGCAGGTTTTACAGTGTCTGAAGACCTGACAGTAAAAAAGTGCATATTTATCAACACCAGTTTCTATGAATTCAAGTTTATTATCCAGTGGATAAAGCTGAAACATCAAGTATGGTGTATAACAAAAAAAAAAACGCATTAGCTGAAGTTGTCAGTGTTTTCATTACTGAACTGCAGCACACTTATCCATATGTTTTCCTACTTTCTCTGACGTGAACAAAACTTTTGGTTTTGCAACAATATCTGGTTATGACAACAGAGTTTCTGATACTGCCTGAAGCCACAGAGTAATGTGTTTAACAGAATGACAGCCGGACTGGTAGAGATTGACAGCTTCTTGTAAGATTAGGCAATGCTGTTATTTCTCACTGTTTCCGGATGAATGTGATGCCAGTGATAACAAAGTCAGCTTTTTGGAAGCTATGTCGATCAGGCTTATTAGTACAGGCTCAAGGAACAGTATCTGAAGTTTTGGGAAATGTCTGCAGCATGTCTGGGGTAAGGTGTCACTGAAATTTTACTGTAATGCCCTGAAATCACTTTATTAGAGAAGAAATGGCCCAAGTCTGTTACCTTATATTAGTCGGTAGTATTATTTTAGGTGATGAGACCACATAAAATCTTATCACAAAATGCCCTCATAAAGTTTGTCATTCCAATAAAATGTTGTCCTTTAAAAGAAATGTTGATGGCTGTGACAGCGGTCATCAGTTTGAGTAATTCCAGGGAAGAGTTCACTTGTCTTCTTCTCTGTGTTCTTCTTCTGTTTGCTCTAAGAATGATAAAAATAGTGACCCCTTTCATTTGTTAGAAGCAGAAAGCCTGGAATACAGTCTAGGGTTCATTATAGCAATAACCCATGTCTGGGTGTGGGTAATGCGGGATTTACCCATGGTTGGCATGGTTTGGTCACCAAACAAAGACAACCGTGGGTAAATCCCGCATTACCCACACCCAGAAGTGGGTTATTGCTATTATACTATGACATTATTTAAGAAAAGAAATAATTACTTTTCTTAAATAATGGCATTGTATAATGCCTCTTTGCTGCCCTTCCACAGCTGTCTGGTATCAGCGGCAGTTCTGATGTACTGGGCATGCCTATGCAGTATATCAGAGCTGTGGCCAAAAGCAACGGGGAAAGCAAGATCTCCATTGCTTTTTACTGTTTCGCTATGTTAAATGGGTTTTTCATAGCGAGACAGCTTTAAAATAAGCAACGAAGATGTCCGTTGCTTATTTTAAAGCTGTCTCGCTATGTTAAACCCATTTAACATAGCTTAAACAGCAATGGAGATCTTGCTTTCTCAGTTGCTTTTTAAACTTGTCTCGCTATGTTAAATGTTAACATAGTGAGACATTTAAAAAAAGCAAAGGAGATCTCCGCGCTGTTTTTTTTTGCTGTCTCGCCATGTTAAACCCATTTAACATAGCAAGACAGGTTTAAAAAGCAACGGAGAAAGCAAGATCTCCGTTGCTTTTTACATTGTCGCTATGTAAAAGGAGTTTAACATAGCGAGACAGCTTTAAAAAAAGCAACGGAGATCTCCATTGCTTTTTAAAACCTGTCTCGTTATGTTAAACTCCTTTAACATAGCGAGACAGTGTTTTTAAAAAGACTTATACTAATGGAAAAAGTCCGGGCGACCGGACCTTTTTCCATTAGTATAAGTTGATTTACAACGTGCACACTGGCCAATCAGCGTGCACGTTTTGGAATATTAATAGGGGGTCATGGTATGATTGTATATATTTCTCTGAGAACAGACTCAGGAATGCATGCCAGTCCAAAGTTCAAGGGACAGATGCTGCTACTTGAATGGGCATACATGTATTCCTAATTTTACAATAATACTACACTGAGAACCTCCTATATAGTCCATTGAAGGTTGCACAGCTAAAACATTTGGCACTGTCCTAAACAATGGCACCACCAATTATGTCAGGGAATTTCAATTCTGAATCTCTGACATCCCTGATCAATGTTGGTAAGCCAAGCATTTTTGTTATATCAGCAAAGCTGCCCAGCCATAATTTATATGATCAGAAATTATCCTTCTAGCCACAAGCTTCTGAGAAATATTCATCAGTCCTTTTTGTGAGATGAGAAGACTAGTGTATCATTTCCTCTATACCATTTTAGGCACATTTTAGTCCTTTATTGTTTGCAATTGAAATACTTATTTCTCCTTCTTTTGGGAACCATCAAGTGTTTTCTTAGAAGAATCAGGTTACCCGTTTGCTTGTCTTTCTGATACCATTAACTATGGTGTTGGTCTTCATTTTATTTCTAAGTATCCTCTCTTCTGGCCTCTTTCTTTCCTTTTCTTTTATTTTACATTTTAGAAGCTGAGTACCCAATATTATTTAAGGTTTTAGCCACGGTTGTGTTATTAATGTTTAGATAACGGACACAATTATTTGGATCATAATTAGTTCACAAGCAAAAGACGTACTGTGCATGAGTCTGCTGAGGCCATTTGCCTGCCATAATCCCACATGTTTAATAAGCTTATTGAGGTGATATTAACTGTGAAAAATAGTTACATTTTTGATGAGCTCTCATCAGTTGTATTCTCCGGTGGTATGTGCAGTAATAATAGAAATGGTGATCTTTACTGATCAAAAAGATCATATAATTGACCAAATGCTCTACCTGTAACTTGTAAGAATGTGTAGATTAACAAACATATTCAAAACTTCAACAAAACTGAAGATGATGAGAGCAAACTTTTTTAACAAACATACTGAATGGCACCACTAATGCAAATGGGATACCTATTAGAAGTTCAAAACTTGGTGCTGTGAGTCTAGAAACAGAAACAAATTAAGTACAATCCCAGTAAAATAATGGCAAGTTTCAACTCTAGCTCTTACAGATTAAGAGTTGTTTGGTGGGGACAGGCTCCCTGCACTCATTGATGGGGGGTACACCATCCACAGCCTCACAACTTAAGTATATTGCCTCCAAATCTACTGTACCCCACAGAAGCGGGAATACTTTGATATTCACCATATTCAGACTTGGCATATATTTCCATGTAATCATGCATACATTCTTGCAGTCCTGTGGGCCGAAGTTATGCTCCTTGAACATACAGCAGGAACCATGCAAGAGAGGCATCAGTATAACAACAATGTTGTCATTACTCAGGCAGGGTAAAGATATTGCTAAGAAAAACAGGCTAGTGAAGGTCATTAAAAGATGAAAGTCCCTTGATTTTACTGCTGTAAGAGTCCTCCTCGAAGAGCGGCTTACTTAATGTTACCTGCCAAGCCAGTACAATGTTAAGAACCATATGATGCCCCATATGTGAACTGTTTGACACATCTCTTGTGGATTGGGTTCAGCAGATAATGCAAAAAAGTTAACAATATACAACTGCTGCAATACTTCACTTAAAATCAAATGAATTGAAAAGGCTCTTGATCATGTGTGGGGAACTCACATTAAATAACTGACTCCACTCTGTTTTCAAATAAATCCTAATACATGGGTGCTGGACCAGGCAAGGTATATTCGACCAAGTCAAGTTCTCTTTAGGGCCATCTCATGGCTATATGAGCTGTCACTCACTGCTTATGGAAACCTAGCTGCTCAATCAGACTGCAGAAGGGAGAACAGGATTTAATTTCTGAGTCAAGACTCATAAGACATATGATTCATCTACTTATACATGATTATTAAAAAGAATGATTCAGGAAACAGCAATGGCACATCTTTAAACACCTGATGGAAATAATATTTTGTCCCAAATCACATGGTCAAGAGAAAAGCATGTACTATAATGTGGTCTCTGTTAGCAATCCCAGCATTTGATGGCACACAGAGAAACTCTCTCTTAAAACATAGAAGCTATCTCTCTCAGAAAAACATGATGCAAATGTAAATAAAATGAGTATCATGATACAGATGCATGGATCTTTATGGTATGAAGAAGTTAAGATGCTTAGTAGCAAAGGCTGTAAAGCAGCTTTAGAAGCCACTTCCAGTCTTAGCCTTCACAGTGTCTAGAAGGTCTGCCACTTGAATAATTATCTCAATGCCTTCATGACAAAAATACATCCATTCAATCCAAGAGATCAAAGGGCAATGCAACAAGCAATAACTTTCTAAGATACAAGCATGGTGAGGGAAGTAATTTAATAATCAAGACAGAAGTGAAGTTAAATATCTTCTGTTAAGTGGCTCGCATAAATCCTTGAATTTCATTCTTAGATGTGAAGAGAGTAGCAAATTATAAATTCCCAATGTGGATAAGGTCACCATCCAGCATTCCTACAGGACTATTTAAGCAAGATCCTACATACCCCATAAAATGTCAGTCTCTTTCATATTTATCAATGCTGTGTGTAGATGATCAACAAATGGCTTCAAAGACCTTTCCTGTGGAGACTCCATGACAAAAGACTCCAAAGTAAATGCTCCTACTGTAGAGTAAGCACAGCTAGTCACTAGAATGGCATGATAAGTGAGCTTAACAAAAGTGACATAGCTGACAAGCCAGGCAGAAAAAAAATGCATACCTACAGAGATATCTAGTTCATAGAGGTTTAAGCAGGAAGGAAATACAATGCAAAGTTTCAGAACCATAGTAACAGTCATCACCATGCATCATAAGCACTGCCATCTCTCTGTTCACAAATGTTATGAAACTTTCCAGTAAATGTATAGAAATCTTGATGTCATGATTAATGGAAAGTTTGACTTCTCTGACTGATGAAATGAAAAAAGAAGGTATGTACCTACCATAACGTTCCATGTTAGTTGTCTTCATCTCGCCTTCTTTCTTGCTGGTTGGGATCGGAGCCAATCCTCGTCTCTGACTCGGCCATCTTCTATAGCTCGAGAGCTGTTTACTGGCTCGAGGCTACCCCTTATCCCATGATGCCTATCACTAGCTACCCAGATCTCATTTGTAATAGCTAACCCCAGACATAGCCAGAGAATCAACCTGTCCAAACAAACAGGATGAGTAAAACCTGTCATACTCTATCAGTCAGTAGAGGAAACAAACCAAAACTCCTCTTGATCCAATAGGACAGGGGGAAGAAGAGTGGGACACAAGAAAGAAGGCGAGATGAAGACAACTAACATGGAACGTTATGTTAGGTACATAACTTCTTTATGTTAAGTTGTCCATCTCGCCTTCGTTCTTGCTGGTTGGGACAGCATCCCTAGCACCTACAATCCTGGGTGGCTCATTGGAACAGACTCTTCAGAACAGTGGAACCAAAGTCAGCTCTGCTCCTGGAGACCATATCTAGCTTTTAATGAGAAATAAAAGTATGAGAATTTGCCCACGTGGCAGCTGCAGAGGTGGCCAAAGCCCTAGTAGAATGACCTTTCAGTTTGATAGGCAACTCTTTGTTTTTCAATTGATAAATGAAGGTAATAATGTGAGACAACCACCTGGATAAGGTCACTTTGGAAACTGGGAGACCTTGTTTGCCTAGAGCATAGGAAAGGAATAGTTGGGGAGTCCAAATAAGGATGCACGAAAGACCACTGCACGGCACCAACACTTGTAAATCCACACAAAAGAAGCCAGCAGCTGTAGGTATCAGCAACAATAGTTTAATACATGAAACTTGAGGGAAAAATCCCTCAAATAACAAATATACAGACCGGTTTCGGCTCAACTGAGCCTTCCTCAGTGACACAAATTTTTAGTATAAAACATCAGCTCACAAAGCTTTCAAACAAAATAAATATCAGTGAAAAACCAATCACATTACATGATCAGCCTATCATAATTACCAAATCACAATTGGTCATTAAGACCAGGTGGAAACATGGCCCCAAGTTTAATTATCCACTTCCTCTCTTTACAAGTTAGCAGTTCATGCCATTTTATTTTATCCTGACATTTGCCCTTAATATGGTCAATAATACAAAACATAAAATTGGCTGTGGTATGTTTTAAACTGTGTTTAAACAATGCATTATTACTACGCTTATTCTTGATGTCACTCAAGTGTTCACCAATTCTAAGACGGAATGCCCTAGATGTCTGACCCACATAAAACGCAGAACAGGTGCAGGTCACTAAATATATAACCCACCCAGAACTGCAATTAGCCCAAAAATTAATCTCAAAAATATCAGGTGTATTCTGACTGCTAAATTCTCCAATACATGACACTTTATTGCAAAATTTGCAGTGGCCACACGAAAAACATCCAACCACTGGAGCCCCAGTAAGAGTGGATTGAGTGTACACTTTAGGGTCAGACCGAGGCCTCTTATAATGACTCAAATAAGACCCAATAGTACGTCCCCTTTTAAAAGAAAATGAACATCTATCCCCAAGAAAGTTGTGCAATCTATTATCAGCCAAAAGGATGTTCCAATGTCTGTCAACAATTTTCATAAAGCCCCGAGTATTGCGTCCATAAGAGGTGACTAACCTCAGTGGTTGTTGTGACCCATCACGATTGTGATCTTTGTAACGCAATAAATCAGTTCTCTGAAATTTAGAAGCCCACTGTTTGGCCATGTGTATAGTCCCTGAATGATATCCCCTATGCTTAAATCTGGTAACCAAATCATCACTGGTCTTGACATAAGACCCTTGATTGGAACAAATTCTCCTAGCTCGTAAGAATTGTGACTTAGGGATATTCCGGATGATATGTGGTGGGTGGAAGCTGGTGGCATGCAATAAAGAATTGTACTCTGGAAATTTCCTGAATAGGGTAGTAGAAAGAGTGTTATCCACATTTCTATGAATTTCAACATCCAAAAAAACTATATTGGACCTGTCAAAACTAATCTTAAATTCTATACCCCATATGTTATTATTAAGATAATCAAGAAATTCCATAAGGTACTGCTCATCAGCCCTCCACACCAACCAACAATCATCCAGATATCGACGCCACATATCCATTTCACACATGTAGATGTTATGACTAGCATCATAAATAATGATCTCCTCAATATACGCCATAAATAAATCTGCATAGATGGGTGCGAAAGAAGCACCCATAGCAGTTCCTTTGGTTTGCCAAAAGCACTTATTCTGATAATAAAAGATGTTACTGGTTAGCACATATTCAGTGAGACAAACCAGGAAGGTATTAAAACCTGGTTTGTATAAATCAGATCTCACCAACCAATATTCAAGTGCTTGTAGGCCTGCCCAATGTGGAATGTTGGTATAAAGGGACGTAATATCAAGGGTACATAGTAGCCATTCTGGCTCCAATTGGATATCACCAATAATCTCCAAAAACTGTGTGGTATCCTGGATACGAGCTCTAATAAATCCTAATAAAGGTTTCAAATAGAATGTCAGATATTCGATAAAGGTTCATCAAGGACCCATGTCCAGACACAATAGGGCGGCCAGGGGATTACTAACATTTTATGTATTTTGGGGAGCATATAAAGAAATTGTTTTTGAGGGGATGACACCATCAGTTGTTCTTTAGTAGCCTGTTGGATAATACCCTCCTCTACTGCTGATGTTAAAAATTCATCAATCTTACGCTGTAAATTGGAGGTTGGGTCCAAAGGCATGGCCATGTAGTGGTCTCTATTCCCCAACTGTCTCATGGCCTCATGGTCATAAGAATCCTTGTTCTGAATCACCACCGCCCCACCTTTGTCTGACTGTGTGATCACCACATTTTTATTTTTAGCTAACTCATCCAGACTACACATTTCATCCCTAGATAAATTGTTGTAAGACAAAGGAAAATCCTTATAGTGATGGTGTAGATCATATAGAACATTCTTTTGAAAAACACCCACCAATGGAGACATAGGGGGATTAAAAGCCGATTTCTTAAATTTAAACTCATCAGATCTATCACCATCACTATCAGCAAACAGCAGTCTTAAATTCAATAGTCTACAAAAGTTAACCAAATCCAAGGCTAAAGACTGTTCAGGTACAAAAAAACCGGGGACATAGTTTAACCCTTTATTTAATAATAAACCCTGTGTAGTGGTTAGTTCAATAGAAGAAATATTGTGAACATTAGAAGAAAACATTACTGTGCTGTCATCAGTTTCAATAGAGCTTCCATGCTTTGCTTGGGGCGATCCTTTCTGTGTTTCCCCCTGCCTGTGAGTGCGGCGGAAGGGTGTGACAAGTTGTCACGTTTAGCATTAGGTAAAACATCAAACTGGTTCTCCTCAAATTCACCTTCAGTATTAGATGAAAATTCATCACCTGAAGTAAAATTAGAAGATTCAGAGGTATTCTTGAGAATTGATTTGGGTCTTTTTCTTTTTGGTGTGGAGAATCGCTTGGCACCCCTATCATGCTCGCCAGACACCCTAAACGAAACATTTTTAGAGCTATCAAAAGGTTTCCCCCTTTCGTAGTCCCCAACATCTCTAAAGAATTTTTTGATCTTCCTTTCTTTGAGTACCAATTCCATCTTAGAAAGGTCAGACGTAAGTCTTTTGACCTGTGTAGAGAAAGAGTCACAAGTTGGAATGGCTACTATGTACCCTTGATATTACGTCCCTTTATACCAACATTCCACATTGGGCAGGCCTACAAGCACTTGAATATTGGTTGGTGAGATCTGATTTATACAAACCAGGTTTTAATACCTTCCTGGTTTGTCTCACTGAATATGTGCTAACCAGTAACATCTTTTATTATCAGAATAAGTGCTTTTGGCAAACCAAAGGAACTGCTATGGGTGCTTCTTTCGCACCCATCTATGCAGATTTATTTATGGCGTATATTGAGGAGATCATTATTTATGATGCTAGTCATAACATCTACATGTGTGAAATGGATATGTGGCGTCGATATCTGGATGATTGTTGGTTGGTGTGGAGGGCTGATGAGCAGTACCTTATGGAATTTCTTGATTATCTTAATAATAACATATGGGGTATAGAATTTAAGATTAGTTTTGACAGGTCCAATATAGTTTTTTTGGATGTTGAAATTCATAGAAATGTGGATAACACTCTTTCTACTACCCTATTCAGGAAATTTCCAGAGTACAATTCTTTATTGCATGCCACCAGCTTCCACCCACCACATATCATCCGGAATATCCCCAAGTCACAATTCCTACGAGCTAGGAGAATTTGTTCCAATCAAGGGTCTTATGTCAAGACCAGTGATGATTTGGTTACCAGATTTAAGCATAGGGGATATCATTCAGGGACTATACACATGGCCAAACAGTGGGCTTCTAAATTTCAGAGAACTGATTTATTGCGCTACAAAGATCACAATCGTGATGGGTCACAACAACCACTGAGGTTAGTCACCTCTTATGGACGCAATACTCGAGGCTTTATGAAAATTGTTGACAGACATTGGAACATCCTTTTGGCTGATAATAGATTGCACAACTTTCTTGGGGATAGATGTTCATTTTCTTTTAAAAGGGGACGTACTATTGGGTCCTATTTGAGTCATTATAAGAGGCCTCGGTCTGACCCTAAAGTGTACACTCAATTCACTCTTACTGGGGCTCCAGTGGTTGGATGTTTTTCGTGGCCACTGCAAATTTTGCAATAAAGTGTCATGTATTGAGAATTTAGCAGTCAGAATACACCTGATATTTTGAGATTAATTTTGGGCTAATTGCAGTTCTGGGTGGGTTATATATTTAGTGACCTGCACCTCTCTGCGTTTTATATGGGTCAGACATCTAGGGCATTCCGTCTTAGAATTGGTGAACACTTGAGTGACATCAAATAAAAGTTAGTAATAATGCATTGTTTAAACACAGTTTAAAACATACCACAGCCAATTTTATGTTTTGTATTATTGACCATATTAAGGGCAAATGTCAGGATAAAATAAAATGGCATGAACTGCTAACTTGTAAAGAGAGGAAGTGGATAATTAAACTTGGGGCCATGTTTCCACCTGGTCTTAATGACCAATTGTGATTTGGTAATTATGATAGGCTGATCATGTAATGTGATTGGTTTTTCACTGATATTTATTTTGTTTGAAAGCTTTGTGAGCTGATGTTTTATACTAAAAATTTGTGTCACTGAGGAAGGCTCAGTTGAGCCGAAACCGGTCTGTATATTTGTTATTTGAGGGATTTTTCCCTCAAGTTTCATGTATTAAACTATTGTTGCTGATACCTACAGCTGCTGGCTTCTTTTGTAAGGAATAGTTGGCCCGACTTCCTTGTATCCTTGGTCCTTTGCAAGTAAAAATGCAATTGTCGATGAACGTCCAATTGGTGTAATTTGTATTCTGCCTTGTTGGTGTGGTTAGGGAAAAACATAGGAAGGTCTATAGATTGGTTTAAATTATTTTCTGAGCAGACTTTCGGAAGGAAAGATGGATTATTCCTCAGAGCAACCCTGTCCTTATGAAAAACCAAGTAAGGAGGACGAACACATAGTGCCTGAAGTTCAGAGACGCATCTGGCTGATGTAATAGCTACCAGAAAGAGTGTTTTCCAAGATAGGAATTTAATTTAGCAGGACACTGCAGGTTCAAAGGGGGGCATAATTAAAGAGGTTAGTGTCAAATTAAGGTCCCAAGGAGGAGGGGGATCTCTCACTGGAGGTCTAAGGAGAGTAGTCCCTCTTAGAAAGGCTTTACAGAGCTTATGAGACATAATGTTTGAACTAGACAACCCAACATGAAAGTTAGAAATGGCCGCCAATTGAACCCTGATTGTAGAAGAAGTGGACCCAGAATGAAAGAGTTGTGCTAGGAACTCCAAAATTTCGTGGAATGGGGCTAAAAAGGGATCTATGTTCCTAGCCTCTGCCCAACAAGAAAAACATTTCCATTTACTAGCAAAAGTTTTTCTAGTCGTGGACTTGTGAGAGGACACAATAATCTCACGCACGGCCGGGGAAATGCTGGGAAGCCTGGCTAGGGTTGAAAGTGGAGCAACCAAGCTGTGAGCTGGAGTGTTTGGAGGGATTGATGGAACCCACCTGAATGATTAATCAGTAGGTCTGGAATTGGATCCAGAGTCCAGGGCTGCTCGAGAAGGTAATGATGCAGGAACGGAAACCATATCTGTCGAGGCCTGTAGGGGGCAATGAGGATCATTTTGCAACCCAATGATATAGCTTTCTTTATGAGCTTCAGTATCAGGGGAAATGGAGAGAAAGCATAAAGGAGTCCCTGAGGCCAATCGTGGACTACAGCGTCTCTGGGAAAGTGACCTGGAAGCGGAAGAATGGAGAAGTAGTTCCTGCATTTACTGTTGAAGAGGGTGACAAAAAGATCACAGCAAGGCTGTCCCCATTTGTGGAAGATCAGATCTGCAACTACCTGATTCAGAGACCACTCATGAGGCATGAGAATAGCTCTGCTGAGTTTGTCCGCTATGACGTTGGACCTCCCAGGGATGTGCGTCACAATCAGAAATCATTGGGAGGAAATCGCCCACTGCCAGAGTCTGAATGCTTCTCGACATAGGGGATAGGACCTGGTTCCGCCCTGCTTGTTGATGTACCACACCACTGACATGTTGTCCGTTTAAATTGCAATGGTCCCAGAAGGGAGAGAGTCCTGAAGAGCTTGCAACGCTAGGAGCACGGCTCTCATTTCTAGGACATTTATATGCAGATGGTACTCATGAGTCTGCCAAGTGCCTTGGACTGTCCTGCCCTGATAATGCCCCCCCCAACCCTATCAGGGAGGCATCTGTGGTCACTGTGGCAACTGGAGTGGGCTGAATGAAGAGTCTGCCCTGAGATACTAGTGGGGAGACCATCCACCAGGAAAGGTGCCTTTTGCATGCTTCTGTAATCATGATCATGTGAGACATGGGCAGCTGTTGAAAAGACCACTGTGTGAACAGAAGCCACTGAGGGATTCTCATGTGAAAACGGCCAAAGGGATTAGAAGAATTGTTGCTGCCATGGAACCCAGAGTTTGAAGGACGAACTTGACTTGTATCCTTTTGCTCTGCATTAGAATTTCAACTTGCTGGCGAATTGTAGCGACCCTGTCTGGTGGCAGCCTTGCGGACATGTTCCTTGTGTCTAAGTCTGCTCCTATATAGGTGATAAATTGACAGGGCGACAAGGCAGATTTTTCAAAGTTTATTATGATGCCTAGCTGGGAGCAGATTGTGATTGTGTAGTCCCTGGCTTGCAGAAGTTGATGCCTGGTAGTAGCAGTGAGGAGCCAGTCGTCTAGATATGGAAACACCTGGAATCCTCGACGTCTATCTTCTAGTTCTTTTATTTCTTTTATAATATTCAGTACTTCAAATACAGTTGATTTAGACTTTGATTTCCATTTTTTAGCACTGCTTTTTTGGCAGCCAACAGAATTAAACCTAATAAGGTCTTACTATGTCTAGGCAATTCAGATATTATCTCCCAGCTCAAAAAAAATGTTTCTTAGTCACAGCCATTTGCTTACCCAATATTTTTGACAGAGTACTCTGTAGGGAATTGAGACTGGAAGGCTTTTTTTCTATCATAAGAGATAAAAAGATGACCACATAAATACTGTGGGAAGAAATAGCCAGGGAATTGTTATGACTAGGCTTGTATAGGCCCTAGGGCCGATAGCCTAGTACCAACCTATGAACCTATGAACATTTTCCGATAATTCTGGTATTTTCTAAATAAAATATAAGCTATATCTGAACAGCCGACAGATGCACAATTCTCTCTCCTTTACTTTGGGGACTGAGAAAGAATGTAGGAAGAAAAATTAATTGATTTAAACTCAGCTTAGTAACACATTTTGGCATAATGGAAGACTTAGCTCTGAGACTAATTCTGTCTTTATGAAAGAAAAAACATTTCAGCCTTTAAAACTCAGAAACCTTTTGGCAGACATCAGTGCCACCATTAAAACTGTTTTCCAAGTCAAACATTTTAAGGAAGCAGAAGAAGCAGGTTCAAAAGGTCACAAAGTTAACTTTTCATGAACATAGTTCAGATCTCAAAGAGGAGGAGGAATACATTTCCTATGAGACTTCATAGGGAAGACACCTTTAAGAAACTATTTGACCTCATAAGATGAAGAAAGATTAGAATCAATAGACAGTGAAGCTGAAAAATGTAACAGATGAGTACACTAGACCTGAGTTGAGCAGTTCATACAAATATATAATGCTAACAAGGGCTCCCACTTGGGATGGGTCTGCCCTCCACCATGACATCATTCAGAAAAGCTTTTCTATTTAGAAACACAAGATTTTCTTTTTGCATGTTTTCTTGACTCCTTTAATACTTATAGCATATCTTTATAGTAAAGATGCCTGAAAAGAATTAGAAGCCTATCATCTAAACCATTAGGTTCAATGTCTCCAGGTATGGATGAACATAACAGCGCATTCCTGTCTAAGTCCATCCTGTGGGGTAAGGTGTGTTATTGTCCCTGACTTGATGAAGCAGAAAGGATAATCAATGCTGTTTGAGTCAAAGAGGAGTCACCAGCAGCATTTTTGGATTATCTTTCTGAATCCTCAGAAGGACTTTCTTTGGGCTGAGTGGAAAAGGAGGAAGTGCATACAAGATTTTTTCTTTCCATGAAAAAGAGAAGGTGTCTGTTCTCAAGGCTTCTTTGCAAGGGACTTTTTTACAATGGAGGCAAAATGATCTAGCTGAGGAGTTTCCCCATTGATGAATAATCTGAAGGAAGACCTCTCGGTTCAACATCCATTTGTGAAGATCTACCTTGGATCAGCAAAACAGTCTGCCATTGAATTATATTCTGACGGAATGTATACCTGGAGATATTAGGCTGTGCTGAATTGCTGAGCTACAAAGTCCCAGGTTGTTACAGGAAGTCTGCAAAGGGGAGTATGATTTAATTTCTCCCTGTTTGTTGATATACCATATGACTGTGGTACATTCTGTAAGAATATGAATTGGTCCTAGGTTGTGTTTGTTTAATTTCTCCAAGTATCTTGGTTTTCTAAAACCATGACAGGAATGGACCCCATTACTTAGTCAGCATATGATTAGAGTTCATGAAATTAGTATTATTTCAGTCTTTGATGTTAGCCAAGAGGGCTCTTCTCTATATCACCAGTATGCCCAGAACTGCTTCCTTCCGTAACTCATAAAGGGTCACATGTATTGTTAGCATATCTAGGTATAACTGTATTTTTTTTATTAGTCCACTTGCTCCTACTACTATTGGAACTGTCTGGATATCTTTCTTCCACATTGCTCTCATTTCATCTTGAAAATCCTGGTATTTTATGACGTGTTTCTCTGTACGTAAGATACTATAATCACTTCTGTCTTTTTTTATAGACTTCTGTATCTGGTTGTCTCACCACTATTATTTGAACTGTTGGTAATGAGTGATCCCGTGTGATATAAACTTCATCATTATCTATAATGCTTTGTGGTTCATGTTTCCAATGAGTCTCAGCTATGTCTATATTGTAATGTTTGCATAATCCCCAGTGCAATATACTTACCACAGTATTGTGTATTTCAGTATACAGGCCCTCTGCCATTAGTGTATAACATCCATCAACAAGATGTGTGACTCCTTCCAATTCTGTTTCACAGAACCTGCATTTGTCTTGTTTCTCCCATCTGTTCAATGGAATTGTAGGCTGACATGTAAATAGTACACTATTTCGGGTCGCCATTAGTAGCTTTTCATCTTTTGGTTTCATTTCAGCACTCCTTCACCATTACTGTGTCATATATTGGTCATCAGTGGGCCGTTCAAGGAGGCATCTGTACTTGTCGCTATATTTGTGGATTTAACTATTTCTTTATTTTTCTTTCCTTTTCATTTGATCCTTACAGTCTTTTTTTTTTTGCACATTCAGTTGCTGTCTGATGTTTGTCTGTTTCTAGTTTGATTATCATTCCAGCTTGAGTTATTTATTTTATTGGGAAAGTTCAACTGGAATAATATCCCATTTTCAGCGGAAGCCTAGATAGAAATGCTCCACATTGACATAATATGGTTACAGTTAAATAAAGTTATTACAAAGCCTAATACAAAGGGATGACATATTAACTAAGTAAAAGTTTATAGTGTTAACTTAAACATACATAAAGCAAATATATGGACAGCTGAAACAAGCTGAAAAAGAACATTGTATCCACAAAAATGGACTGAGGCAGGCAAAGCAGCACACACCAACAAAAACAAAAACCTTTAATGTTGTTAAATGCTTTTCGTTTGAGACTGTGCTCAAACTTCATCAGACCTCAGGTAATGTGGGAGGAAACTGGAGCACCCAGAGGAAACCCACATGAATGCAGGGAGGACAGGCAGACTACACACAGAAGGCACCCCAGCCAAGAATCGAACCAGAGAGACTCTTGTTGTGAGTCAACAATGCTACCACTACACCACTGTGCTGTTCATTGTATTTTTCTGTTTTATAAAGTTTGTACATATCAGTCTACAACTGGAGCTTCTCTCCTCCAGTAATATTGTGTTTTTCTGCTTATAAAAATATCCAAGGATCTCCTCATCACAATGTCCTATAACTTGTTTTTCTTGTAATATTGTACTTCTCTGTTTTATAAAGGTTATGTTCCTCTGTTTTTATAAAGTTTGTACACATCAGTCCATAACTGATGCTTTTCTCTCCAGGCCTCTGCTGAAAATGGGTTCTTTCTGACCCAGTTGGACCTTCCCAGTACACAAATGTCAGATAAATAAATAAAATTGTCTTGTTTGGACCAGATTCCCTGAAGTTTGATGCCTTTTTGAACACATGCAATATCTGAAGCATCTGTTACTAGGTTAATAGGTGCATACTAAGCTGTTGATGCAGTCAACCATATGTAGCCTAGCTAATGATCTCATCCATTTACAAAGAGATAAATTAATATCAGACCAGACATAGTTTTGTCCCTTTCCATAAGAGCTGGAGGGGCCAGACTGGGAATGTACTTAAAATTACCCATCCAGTTTATGCTTAAAAACGGTCACAAAGTTACTCTGCTTAACCTCTAAGGGGAGTGTATTCCATAAAAGAAGTATTCTCTGTGAAAGATGTGTATCCTGCCAAAAAAGTCCTTTTTATATTTTGATGGAAGTTTAGGCCACTTGAGCGGTGTTTGGGATGGTATTAATTTTGTGGCTGTGTGGGCAGTTACATAGGATTGGACCATTCAAAATGAAATGGAAAAGAGTGAGAACTCTTTAAGGCAGTCAAAGTAACTTGAGGAAGACATGCCCTTGACTTTTTTTGGTAAGAAAACATTATGGGCTCTGGCAATGGGTAATATGTCTAGCCAAGTACATACCAAAGGGGGCACTGTGCTCTAGTATTGAACTGATAATGCAGACGAAGAGGGGGAAGATGACTTCCTAGGACCTAGAAGATATACCCCAGTTGATTAGTCAAACTGTGTAAAAGGAAATCCTAACAACAGTAGTCACATGGTTGTCAAAGCATAGTTCATTGGCAATGAAGGTATCCATGTTCCTAATGACCAAACCATTTTTTTTTGTGGGGGTGTTGTTTATGTTATATGAGCAGGAGTACCCAGGTTTACCACAGAACACACTGCAGCATTTTGTGGCATTAGGTTTGATGCCATGGTCTATGTACTACTTCTTTGGACGAGTTAGGTGCAGGTTTTAAAGAGACTGCCCATGTCCTTGCTTATGAGGTCCATAATTATGCTCTCTACCCTTTGATGTAGAGTTAGAATATGAGAAAGAACATCTAGATTGGTTGCCACCTGGCTGATCCACCTTAAAAGTTATTTCTTCACTACATTTAAGAGAGCTACTGGAAAAGATAGAGGATAACATGGTTGATCTCAAATAGATTTGAGATACCACAGAATCCTTTTCATGTAAAGTGTCATGTGAAATCATTTGTATTGTGGATGTCAAGAACTCCAGGACTCCCACAACATCTCTTTCTGAGGTCATTTGAAGAATTTTCATAGATAGAAAGTAGGTTGTCAGATACTGAACTTTTTTCCTGAAGGAAGGAGTGTCATCATATTGGAGGTTTCAGGGTGACATTCTAGAACTACAAGAGACTGAGTGGTTTATAGGATTAACGTTTTGGAGTTCAAAGTAAATTCTAGTTGAAGAAAAAGAATAGTTGTGAAGGGTAAGTCCTGAAGAGTTTTTTTGTATTGAAGCATCCTGAGTCAAGAAATCATCTACTGGAAAGAAGGCCTCATGTGGAAGATGCCTATAAGAAACCACTGACCTCATAGCATGAAGAAAAAGGGGGATTAATAGGCTTAATTTAGACTTTAATCTCATTTTCTTAAATGTCTTCTAAAGAAATAGTACGCATTTCTATCACACTACCTGGAACATCTTCTCAGACAAGAATTTGTGTGATTCCTCCAATTCATCACAGAGAATCAGCCTTGGTTCTCCCTTTGCATCTTTATCAGCCATTCAGTCAGTCGGATGGGACAAGATGGAGCCATGACAGCCTCTCAAGGGGTCTTGACAGTGGGTATTGATATTAGAGCCAGTGGTCCCAGGGCTACTCAAAGGGTACAGGATGGTTTGACCCCAGACGGTTTAACCCCATAATGAAAACATTAAAACATTCAAAATACAGATCTAAAACAGTATAAAGATAAATGATCAAATATTACCTAAGCAAAAAAGGCGGAACTACATGTAGAAATAAAGGAACACTCAAAAATAAAGAGAAAAAAGCTACATAAAAAAAAAGCTACTTTCAATACTGGAAGTAACACTACAAATTAAAATACAAGTTAAATGTAAAAATGTAATGCATAAACAGAAAAATAAACAAAGTAATGGAATAAAAGCATCTTATATTACAAAAAAATAAAGAATTACCTGAGTTAGTAATCAGCTTGTACTACAATTATGGAATCTTCTTTCGGCTTTTTCCCAGTTAGGGGTCACCACAGCGGGTCACCTGTCTGCTCATGATTGGCAGTGGAGTTTTATGGTGTCAAGTTGCCAGCCCAGTGCCCAACCTTCCACAGAAGGCACACACTCATGCCTAGGGCCAATTTTAGAGTATCCAATCCACCTACAGCATGTCTTTGGAATGTGGGAGGAAACTGGAGCACCCGGAGGAAACCCACGCGACCACAGGGAGGACATGCAGACTCCGCACAGAAGGCACCCCAGCTGAGGATCGAACCAGAAAGCCTCTTGCTGTGAGGGAGTAAAGCTAACTGCTGCACCACCACAGCCGTGGAATGCAAAGCATAATTCCTTACTTCCAAAGTAGAGATGCATCATGGCAGACTAAAACTATGAGACTACTGCCACCTGTTGGTCCCCATTGAAATAGCAAAATGGCAAGGCAAAAAAAAAAATAAAGCACAATTTCACATAAAGAAAAAAAAACTATATAATAGGTGGTGCATCCACAAAGTTACAGAGAAAATGTCAAAAATTACCTTAAAAAAAGAAAAATAAGTCATATAACTGTTTAAAACATTTGCATTTGAAATGCACATAATAATATTGCATATTAATGTTTACAATGTTAAATAATATTGATTTTAAAGTTAAGTTAAAAACTGTTATTAATTAAATTAATTATATTTACAAATTAAATAAAATGTTAAATAAATTAACATATACATATAAAAAAGTTAAATAATATATTAAATTCCTATGAAAAAATTCATGATTGAAATATTAAGCAATAAAATGCTTTTATAAAACTTTATAAACTTTTTATGTAATTAGGGTTAAATGGTCCATGGTCAAATTGTCTGGGTTCAAACTGTCCACTAACCATTCCCATAAGCAATAAATGTAAATTTAAATATGAAAGTGTATACAATTACATTGGGGTCAAATCGTCCAGGGCCAAACTGTCCTGCTTCCAAAACAAGTGCCTTATGGGAACCTCCAACTCCAACCAGCTAAAAGAAATAGAACTCTCAGGTTAATTGGCCTCTTTATTTTAATTTTGCATTTTTCTTTTTTGGCTAAAGGGGGATGTCTGAGGCTGATGACTCAGAAACCATCCTGGCATGAGCCAATACTTAAAGTTGCTTATTCTCTATGTAAAGTTTCAAGGAGCTCAGTACAAAATACTAGCAGATACAATGATCTCTATAATTAGGTGTCACTGGTAGTTGAGTGGTGAGGTCACTGCACAGAAAAAAAAATTGGCACACCTTATCGAAAAGCAGCTGACTGAACATTGATGGCTTTGTCTGGTGGGAGATTAAATAGTTTGCCTTTTCCCTACCATAGAGTGATCATGGAGTTGGTATATATAATTAGCAGGGAGAGTAGGTGGCACAGGCCCTCACATGGGAGCAGACTATGTTTGTCTTTTTTTAATTTAGATTTTTTTTTTCAACCACTTTTCATCTATCATCTTCATGTTGATTATATGAGTATACAACTAAGTGTCATATGCTCCTATAATTATGCTCAAGGCCTAAACAGAAAAGACACCGAAAATGTTTTTCTTTATAGGGGTTTTGTTGATTGCAGTCACATTTCCCTTTCTTTGCTTAAAAGAAAAGAATAATTTTTCCATAAATTTCAAAGGAAAAGAGAAAGGATCCCCATCGGGGTACTTAACTGCCCATAAATGATTGTAGCTGAAACAGACCATAAAATTGAAGACTGCTTTATGGAAAAATTATTAATTCATGAATTAGTGGCAAGAAAGCTCTGAGGTCTTTTACAACCACGTGCACCTTAAGTACCAGCACAAACTTTTTTGCATAGATCATAGGTTGGACTTAGGCCAAGAGTAGAAGGCACCTAAGCTTTTGTAGACCGGTGGAATATATGGCATCCTTATCAAGATATGCCCCATAAGTCAGAAATACTGTAATGTGATTTATTGAAGAACATATATCATTTATATGATATTGAGAAGATATGCTGTGTGATTCTTTCACCCCAGGATCTTTAAAGGAAGAAACTTTCTCAGGTCTAATATTCTGAGTAACAACTATCAGTATTTGTTCCAGAACTCATATATTTCATTTTACTAACATTTATATTAATCTCATTATCTATAGTCCCATAGACGATTTAGACCTGCTTAAACACAGTTTTTGACATCTGTATTAAGAATTATTTTGTTATTTAATATCATCAGCATAATAAGAGAAAATATCCCTTCTTGGAAATTAAGATCCAAAAACTATAAAATGAATAAATATGACCCCAGAATTGAACTTTGGGGAGCCCCTCTAACTGAATTATAACAATCTGAATAATGATCATTAAGCTCTATTTCCTGACACTTTTCAACACTGATCCATTTCAATAAGATACCGTATACACAACATCTTCCTGATTTAGAAATATACATATTGTGATCCAATGTACCAAAAGCATAAAAAAACTAACATATACTACATCTACTTCTAAGCACTTTAGAAGGCCCACAGAATATTTTTACAAAAAATGTAAATTATAAACAGTTATTAAGTTCCCTGACCTAAAAGCAAACTGGTAAATATCTATGTATTTGAGCCTCATTAAGTTGTCAAAGAAAGCAAAGAGTACTTCTCTAAGATATCTCACATTCTTCATATGAAAAAGACCACCTCAGATAAAGCCACTACTAGAATTCATCTGTATATTAGAATTTAGAAAACTCACTAGACCAATTTATTTCTATAATGATGAACTGCTAGTACAGGTGCTTAAACAAAGTGAAATGTTACAGCTAGAGGTGTTTTCCATATAACTAATAAGAATGCAAACCAAATTGCTCAGTTATCACTAGGAAAGAAAATTTTGAATGGAATAAAAGTAAGAACTGCCACTAAAAATCTCTTAAAATTATCAAATGGTGAGGAAATTGAGGAGAGCAGAATTAACCAAAAAAAGATAAACCCCCTTAACCCATATCAGACATGGTTGTCACAAGAAAGTATAGTTGTGTAAAATCTTACCATAACCTTAGATGTCCTTTTCTTCTATATGCTGCTGTACTCATAACATGAGGGAGTCTGCCTTCGGTTGACTCATACGTCCAGCTGTTTTCCAAAGATAAATTCTACTGTGAAGGTACGTGCAACGGCACACATCACTCAGTGTACCTCAGCCATAAAAGGACACCAGGTAAAAAGCAGATGTCAGCACACACCTACCTCAGAAGTTAATGCCACTGGGAACCAGCAACTATGAAGTGGGTACTCAGGAGTCAAGGCAAGCATCAGGAGAAAGGCAGGGTAGGAAACTATACAGCAGCATATAGGAGAGAAGGACATTTAAGGTTATGGTAAGATTTTACACAACTCTGCTATGTCCTTTGATTCATATGCTGCTGTAAACATAACATGAGGGAGAGTGCAATAGCTCATGCAATTAAGGACTGGGAGGAGGGGGCTGATATATTTTCCACAAAACCATGCGGAATGGCCCTGATGAATCCTGCTCTGGACCTGGAAATGATATCTAACTTGTAATGTTTGGTGAAAGTGTGGACAAATGACCACGTAGCTGCCTCTAAAATGGCAGCTGTATCCAAACCCTTAAAAAAGGCCCCAGAGGAGGACACAGCCCTAATAGAGTGTGCCTTCACTGGGAAGGGAAGCCTTTTACCATGGGCTGCGTAGCAGAAGGAAATAGTTTTTGAGATCCAGGAGGGAATAGTTTGCTTAGAAATAGGATGTCCCAGGGCTCTTGGGTGATAGGAAACAAAGAGTCTGTCTGATTTACGAATGGGTTTGGTTTGGGCCAAATAGTATCTGAGTTGTCTATGTACATCCAAGGAGTAAAGGATCCTTTCACTGGAGGTTTGTGGCGAAGGGAAAAAGATAAGGAGATCAATGGCCTGATTTAGGGAAAGTTCATTGACTACTTTGGACATGAAGGATGGGTTAGTATGTAGGCAAACCCTGTCCTTGTGGAAAACTGTGAAAGGGGGAGAGGGAAAGGGGGAGAGGCCATGAGGGCTTGCAGTTCAGGGACCCTTCTGGCTAAAGTAATGGCCACCAAAAGAATAGTTTTCCATGTGCAGTGTTGAAGAGTGTAGTCCTTAGCTGGTTCAAAAGGAGGTAAGGTAAGCTTTGCCAATACAAAATTAAGATCCTAAGGAGGGGGAATTGGCTTCCTTGGAATTCTAATGTGTAGTACTCCTTTCAAAAGCGCTTGACTTCCAGCCTGGAAGCCGAAGGAGGAGAGAAAGGTAAACATGCTGAGATGGCAGACAGGTGTGTCTTGATGGAAGAATATGACAAACCACTGTTCATCAATAACACAGGTAAGACAGAACCACTGGAGGTTCTACAGACAGTGTTTGAAGGTCTTGTTTTAGACACCATGCAGAGAATCTTTTCCACTTGGATAGACAGGATTTTCTGATAGTGGGTTTTCTTGCCTCCTGCAGAACCTGAAGCATGTCTTCGTTATAAAGGTGTCTAAAGGGAATCAATGCCCTATCACCCACAGAGTAAGGTTCAGGATGGATATTTGGGGGTGTATGAGAGTTTCCTTCTCCTGTGTGAGTAGGTCCATCCTGAGGGGTAACTTGTGGTGATTGCCCTTGGCCTAGATGATGTAGAAGGGTGAACCAGTGCTGCCTTGGCCAAAAGGGGGTCACCAACAAGATTTGAGGTTGTTCTCTGAATCTTCAGCAGAACGTTTTGTATGAGAGGGAAGGGAAGAATTCATAAGCAAACATCTCCTTCCATTGGGAAGGAAAGACCATCCATCGTCCATGTCCCAGGGGTGAATATCCTGGTGCAGTAAATTAGGAGTTGTCTTTTCATGGGGGAGGCAAATAAGTCTACCTGAGGTATACCCCAGGTGCAGGAACACATCTCTGTTTAACATCCATTCATGGGGATTGAGTCATGGACTTGCTTAAAGAATCTGCCATCACATTCTCAGTTGAAGGTATGTAGATGGCTAGGAGGGATACTTGTCTCTGCTGGGCAATCTCCTACTCCTGCAAAACCAATCTGCATAGGATGTAGGACTTTGACTATGTCCCCCCTTGTTTATTGATGCATCACAGCACCATGGTGTTATCTGTGTACCATCTCAGCACTCCTGGATGGATTTGAGCCTTGAAGATTCGAAGGGTGAATATCAAAGCTCTCATTTCCTTGATGTTGATGTGATCCCTCTGCTGGGGGTGGGTACATGTGTCCCTCACTCTCCAGTCTCCTAGATTTGCCCCCCAACCCAAGTCTGAAGCATCTGTGTACAGCTCTTGATTGGGGTAAGGGGGTTGTAGGAGAATACCTGGTTTGTCTGCAATCTGAGCAATCCACCACTCTAGTTCCCTGGATAGGCAGGGTAAGAGAGGTCAAAAAGTGGCACACAATGCTGACTAAATAATCCCCAAAAAAATGACCGACTCACACAAGCCATGGAAGCTTATGTATTTATTGTAAAACAACACACCAAAATAAAAGTTTAATTTGGCACAATATGTTGCAAAGTAAGGTGACATTTGTTAATGGTAATTGTGCCACTATTAAAATTATATACTCATCTAAGTGTGAAAGTTGTGTGGCATTTTATATTGGAAAAACAGAGAGGGCATTAAAAATGAGAATTTATGAACACCTATATGATATAACTAAGACGAAAGAGACAAATGCCCTATATAGACACTCAGGTGTATGTCTTAATTTTAAAAAGTTCACTTTTGGTATTCTGGAAAAAAAAGTAAGATAAATCCAAGTGGTGGTGACTGGCACAGTGTTTTTAAAAAGGGAATTAGTGTAGCAGTTAAGGTTAAATGCCACTTTTTCCCCTGGTCTTAATGACCAAGTATCCATTGGACCGGTATTAAAAGAGAGAGAAGAAGTTTTAACATAATTATTGAAATAGAATGTAGTTAAAATAAATGTATATATTTATTTTTATTTTTGTGTATAGCTAAAATGATCCAGTATTTTTTTTTATGGTAATGCAGACCAAATATGGGAAGATTATTATATAAAGATCAGTGAAGAATTTTTTTTTTTATGTAGCTTTAAGTATGGGATTTTAATTAACAGAAATATTGAATATAATTAATTTGTTTGGAATGATTTTTATCTGATGAAGTCTCTTTGAGAGATGAAAGTGCTTATCAAGTGTTTTTGGTGTTTGATTTTACAACAAATGCATAAACTTCCACAGCTTGTGTGAGTCGGTCATTTTTTGGGGATTATTTAGGGTAAGAGAGGTACCATAAACTCTAGAGCGTGCAGGTGTTGTTTCCAGACTGTCCTTAAGTACCACTGAAATTTCCTCATGTGTAGCCTTGCTAAGTGTATCATGGGAATGGTGGAGGCCATAAATCTCAGGAGCCTCAGAAACTCCCTGGTGGAAAGGGCTTGGAGAGAAAGAATTCCCCAGATATAAGAGGGGAGGGCCAGAATCTTGTCTGGAGGAAGAGAGGCTATCATTTGCCCTGTGAGAATCCTGCATCCTAAGAACACATGGTGCTGCGAGGGGTCAGAGAAGATTTTTGAAGGTTTATGGTAAACCCCAGGTCTCTCAGTAGACAGATGGCATGGTCCAGATGCTGTTGAACCATCTGTGGGGACAATGCCTGGATGAGGATATCATCCAGATAAGGGAACAGTTGGATCCCCTGCATTATGGTGAAGGCAATGACTGGGGATAGGCACTTTGCAAACACCCTTGGGGCCGTAGAGAGACCAAATGGAAAAGCACAGAACTGAAAATGCACAGACCCATTGAGAAATTATGGAATTTCTTGTAAAGAGGATGGATTGGAATGTGCAGATATGCATCCTTTAGATCTAAGGACACCATGTAGGCCTGACAGAGGATCAGGGGAAGGAGAGTTGAAAGAGTCAGCATCCAAAAGGTGGGGACCTTGAGGAAGGTATTTAGATAGGATAGGTCCAAGATAGGCCTCCAGGAATCTTCTTTCTTGGGGACTAGGAAAATTCTGGAGTAAAGTCCTTTCCCTCTTAGATTTTGGGGTACCTCTTGAATTGCGCCTTGCGAGAGGAGGGCCTGCAGGACTGGAGAAAAGGAAGCCATGTGGTCTCGAGGGGGTTGAGGAATGTCTTTGAAGGTTGGTCTGGACTCCCACACCACGAAACAGCCCTGTTTGATGACTGAGAGGACCGAAGAGTCCTGGGTAATCTGTTTGCAAGTGGGGAAGGAGAGAGACAGAGATGCAGGAAGAGTGGGGTAGCTGAGCTTAAGGCCTGGTAGTCACAGACTACCAGGTTTGGCCTGAAAAGGCTGCTTTTGAGCTGGAGTGGAGAGAGAAGATGTGTAAGGAGTCTGTTT